>NC_044495.1:14272210-14287210 GCF_902362185.1 Chanos chanos
GGCTCCTATCGCTGCATGTGTAATTTTGGCTATCAGACCACTTCAGGTGGCAGAGCTTGTGAAGGTGTGTACACTACCATTACAATTTTTAAAAGAAGATATAAAGTTAGTATTCAGAATTGGTACTGTGCAATGGTTTGCTGTGTTCTCTTTGAAAATGCTCTTTTAATTCATCTCCATCAGATATCAATGAATGTACGACCAGGAATGTTTGCCCTGGTGGAATCTGCACCAACACAGAGGGTTCTTACACATGTACAAACTGCCAGGCTGGATATGTTAGATCAGCCGATGGGCAGAGCTGTGAAGGTACTGTGAATAGTGCATATCTTTTAGAGCTGTAACATGTGTACTGCAAATGCTTAACAGAGTATGTACTACCTCCAACACATGAGGTTTAAATGCTCTCTTTGCTGTAGACATAGACGAGTGCAGTCAGACCAGCCTGTGTGTGGGAGGTGTGTGTGTGAACACAGATGGCTCATACACCTGCACACTGTGTGAAAATGGATACACACTTTCTCAGGACAAACAGAGGTGTGAGGGTGAGTGCAGCTTCTTATATTGTATTATATTATATTATATTATATTATATTATATTATATTATATTATATTATAATTGTAATTACAATGTTTACAGGATACTTTTTATGTGAGAGTAGAACAAATCGCATAATATTACATTTATTAACATAACAAAAGTATCAGAAATATCAGCTGATGTACTTGAACAGTAAAATGAGGTATCCCCATGGGTTGTGGAATTGAAACATACTTCCATGATGATTATGTAAAAGAGGGTCTCTTAGGGGACGTTAAGGTGTAAGTTTCTAGTGCTTGTTGCTGTAGCATATGTTATATGACTGAACCATTTGACCACCTGTGGTGCAGATTGATAGGATTGGGTGAGAGAACAGCATTCATTAATCAACAGTCACTATACCAAAATAATGATACCTCAAAGAATCAGAATCAAATGCAGTGGACATAAATGACATATTTGTGATATTTCTCCTGGTTGAAAATGTTTTGCATGTTTGTACATGTTTCTTCCTCTCAGATATAGATGAGTGTCTGTCTCCTTCTGCCTGTTATAATGGTGTGTGTCTCAACTCTGAGGGTTCGTACTCTTGTGTGGACTGCCCCTCTGGATACAGGATCTCAGCCGATGGAGAGGTCTGTGAGGGTGAGTGTTTGTTTGGACTGCCTCTCTTGATACATCATCCCACACAGCGGAGAGATTTGTGAGTGTGTGTGTGTGTGTGTGTGTTTGTGTGTATGTGTGTGTGTGTTTTGTCTGCTGAAGGTGCCCTTTGCCCATAACAGGAGTGTTAGGTGTCACTGGGGAGTATTTAATGCAGAATGGAGGGCTATTTTGTTTTTGAGTCATTTTACACTCACAAGTCAAACCCTCAGGCTTTGGCCACATAGCGCACCACAGCAAGTCATCTATTAAATATTTATCATGCGAATATATGTAACCTGATCTGCTGAAATGCCTCGTGAATTCTGGAAGGTCTTGGTCAGTAAGAGTTTACTGTCGTCTGAGAATTCGAGTGCAAATTGGATTGAATAGAATAATTTTATACTCCTGTCTTTTATGAATCTCCTCAGATATTGATGAGTGTGCATCGCCTTCAACATGCCCCCAAGGAACCTGTACCAACACAGATGGTTCCTTTACCTGTACTATGTGTAGTCCAGGCTACAGAGTCACTGAGGATGGAAAGCAGTGTGAAGGTGAGAGAGATGGGCATAAGCTAAGATTGTTGTAGTAAGACATCACATCATTTTTTGGGCCCAAAACTTATTCTCCTTGGCTACATCCAACAGATTTTTATCCCAAAGAATGACATCTACCTCAAATAAAAAGGATGAAATCATCTCTCTTTTTTTCTTTCTCTCTCTCTCTCTCTCTCTCTCTCTCTCCCTCTCTCTCTTTCCAACTCTTTGACATAGAGCACATTCATGATGCTGTCAGATTTGAAATACAATCCCTAAATTTTGATGAAAAAAAGTGAATACCTTCATTCGTGAAGAGTGAAACATGCCAAACATTTTTTGAACCCCAGACCTGGTTTACAAGAAGCTTTCAGTCTAGCAAACATTTTTGGCAAAATCATTTGGATTTTAAGAGATGATGATGAAAGATTTTGAGTTTGTTTTGCTTCTGCTGTTTCACAGTCTGATTAAGAACCAGGTGCAGAAATCTGTAGAACTGAAATATGGTCCAGGATTATGCACTTGTACACATTACAGTAGATCAAATCCTATTCAACAGTTTTCAGATAGTTTTCAGTAGTTTTCCCTGTCCGACAGCTTTTCTATCTCACACTCAATGGATATTCAATCAAGCACGCAATGTTCCCTGCTCATGGCAGCTGTATTTCTCTCTGTTTTTTTCTCTCTCTCTCTCGCTGACTCTCATATTGAAATGATTGAGGATGGAATGATCAGTAAGAAAGACTCTGGCATGAAGAAGGTTTTAGAGCGAAAAAAGATGGGCTTTAGGCTCCTTCGTACAAGAGCAGACAAAGGGGGCTTTAATTATGTTCTGGATTTATACTCTACAAGACATGGACATATCAAGTCCTTTAATCTGAAACGGAAAGCGATACAACAGAACCAAATGCTCCATCTTTAACTTCCCAGGGGATTGTGACAACAATCCTGCAGAAATTAGGACCACAGCTCTGGATTTTTATACACATCTTTATTGTACTAGTGACTGTGAAGCAACATGTGTAGAAGAGTTTCGGAAAGTAGGTGGATTGTTTTGACATTGCTCCCAAGAAAAAAAGGGGTAATTTAATTGTTTAAGTGGCCCTACGCTATCCAAAATACTGTCCAAATATCTTTCAAATAAGTGTTACAAGTGTTACATTGATATTAAGGTGCATCCTAATCAATCTTATTGTGTGCTTCTTTGTACTGTAATGGACAACCTGTTTTTTTTTATGTTGGATTATACTAATATTTTAAAATTTAAAAATCAAAACATGGGATCATTGTCCCTTGATCAAGAGAAAGCTTTTGACAGAGTAGACCACACGCACTTGTTGAAAACTCTGAAAGCTTTGTGGAGATTTGTGTTGTTTGTCAAATTGCAGCGTAAAGGAGCTGAAGTTATGTTGAAGGTTTGGGGGTTGACTTAGTCATCAAGTAATGGTCCAAAGGGGCATTAGGCATGGATGCCTATTGAGGGGAGTATGAGGGGATTGCTCTAGGTCAGTGGCAGGGAAGAGCTCTTCCACAGTTTCCAGGTGGTTTTCAGTGGGGCAAGGAAGGGATGAAGTATTCTGAAGAGTTTTTTTATGTTCTGAGGACTACCAGAAGAAAAACTGAGAATACATAGTGGAAAAAGTGTGTGCTAAGTTGTCTCAGTGGACATGGGTCCTGCCCTAACTGTCCAAAATGGGAAGGGAGCTGGTTGCAGCACAAATTCGTAGTTCTGAAGTCACTAGATGTACTGGTCAGACAACAGCAGAAGGACATGGACAGGCATGGACATCACTTTTAAAAGTACAGAGAGAGGTTTTGTCAAGGCAGAGATAAACTTCTGTTTATTAATCCCACTATACAAACCTGCGTACTGGCCTCAGCAGGCATGCTGGACTGTTTCACAGCAGCTAAACTTACCACACTAGGCTGTCTGAGGTAAAGCAACTCTTGGAAGTCTGCTGCGGCTTTGAATGAGGAGACAGGAACCAGGTCCGTCTGCTTTCATCAGTGAGTGATGGACGAGGTGGTGTCAGCAATGTCTGGCTAGTTCAGTGAAGCGCTGGAGCTAGAGGTCATGCAGGAACGACTGAAAAGTTGAGTCCTCCCATCGCTGACTGTTTCTGCTGTTTATACAGCCAACCAAAGATGATTCACCCCTGTCTTAATGACTCAAAGTGGTCAGGTGTGTTTGCACTGGGCTCATCCCCAGAATTTATCTGAAGGCCCCTGCACAAAGCCCCCATAGAGACAGTCACTGGGGATCTCCAGTGGGGGACTGTGCATGGGGCCATGGCTACAGACACGTACCGTACATAAGGAGAAGGCTGTGCTTTTTTTCAGACATCAGAGAATTTAGAACATCAGCTGAGGTTTGATAGGTTCAAGGGGCTGTTTAGGGCACTCGGGACATTGGTTAGGATATTAGGACCTGGTTTAGTGGATCGCCTTTGACTTAAATTGGTTTTGTGTTTGGTCCTAAATGCATTTGCGCATCATAGTCGTGTATGGTGATTTTTTTTTTCTTTTTTTATGAGGACAGGTAAAATTAGCCAATAGCCAAGTAAAGGGCTGGAGCAGAGCTAACAATGAAAGGAGTCTGTAAGATACAGAATTGAGTTTGCTTATTTTAAGATCATGTGTGACATATTGCGAAGGGGAGGAATTACACCCTGTTGACTAACTAACCCTGGCCTTGACCTCAAATTTTTAATATAAACGACAGAGCTTTAGCTTCCAGCTCCCTGCTTATCTTAGTTAGGATTTTTTCAAAGGGGAATGAAGGGCCCTATATTCTAGCAAACTAGCACATTCTCTCAGATGGCTTTAAGGCAACACTTCACTCAACACTAGCAACTTTCACTTGCTGCTAACTCTTCAGGAAATACAAACGTTCCAACAGACATAAGGTTGAGTAAAAACAACTTCATTTGCTCCTTTTTCATATGTGTCTTACTGGGAGATTGAATAGACCCACTGAGAACAAAGGCCAAACCTTTCATAATCCCATCTACACAAGTGTTTTGAAATATTGACCAATGGATTTCCTTGTTTTCTTGAGAAAATTCTGGAGTGCTTATTCATTATTCAATATAAGATTAATGTTCTCATTTGAAATGCAAACCTATCCTCTCTCTCTCTAGTATTTCTCCAGGATACACACACCCACACACCCACACACACACACACACACACACGTACAAAGCATTGTAAGAACACATTTCTGATCAGATCCAAGGACAATTAGCAACATTTTGAAATTTGATCTAGTTGTTAAAAAGCACTTGGAATAGCTAGCTGCTCTGGATTGTGCTCACATCATATTTTATCTCAGCTCAACGCCATATTCTGTCAGTTTAGTCTAACAACTGCCGTGTGTGTGTGTGTGTGTGTGTGTGTGTGTATTGGTGGGTGGCTGGCTGGGTGTATGAGTGTTTGCGTGTATGTATGTGTGTTGTTGTGCATATAAAGCCTAGCAGGCACGCTTGGAGTTTGCAGTGATATGCAGTGCTCACTTTTGTTTGGTTATCAGTCAGTCTCTTTTTTTGCAGGGTCCTGTTCCTCTTTATGTGGCTCTGATTCAATGTTTTGATAGAGAAGTGTGGAGATTGAGATGATATGAAACAGGGTCACAGGAACGGAGTAGAGTGGAACAGTAATAGTGTGTCTGTTTATTGCCAGTTTGTTTTTTGCTCAAAATGTAATGTTGACCTCCCACAGTAACTATTTTGTGCTCACTAGTACAATGAAGAATTATTTTGAGAGAAATGTTAAGTAAGCATTCTTCACATATTCCTTTCAATTTGTTTGGACAAGTTCACTATTAGTATCTGACCCTCCCATTCCCTCTTTCCTGGGTGCTTATCCAGTTCTCTCTTGTTGTGATCACGCAATTGCTAATTTTTTCTATGCTATTTAAAATATGTATTTCTCTCTCTCTCTCTCCCTCTCTCTCTCCCTCTCTCTGTGTTACAGATGTGGATGAGTGTCAATCTCCTGATGTTTGTCCCATGGGTGTGTGCACTAATACTGAGGGCTCCTTTTCCTGCATGACCTGTGACTTTGGTTACAAAGTCTCCTCAGATGGACAAACATGTGAAGGTATGTGTGTGTGTCTGTGTGTGTGTGTCTGTGTGCACAGGTGAGTGACAGAGTCTGATATAGATGACAGTTAGTGATTTCTGTGTTGCATTGTATGTTTCACTGTATGTGTATATGTGTCACCACAGATATTAATGAGTGTGAGGATGTGGGTAACTGTGTGAATGGAGAATGTATAAACAATCCTGGATCATACACCTGTGTCTGTCCCATGGGATTTGATCTAAAGGGGACTAGCTGCAAAGGTATGTCTTCGTACTGTGTGTGAATGTGCTTTACTCATTCTTTTAGGCTGTTGTCTAACATAACGGAATATGGCTTTCATTGTAACTCAAAACAAAAAAACAAACAAAAAAGTTTATTTATTGACAATTCTAACAAATGTAATCTGTTGGGTTGCATGTGTGTTTGCATGCGTGTGTGTGTGTGTGTTTGTTTTCTCTGTGTTGCTCAGACATTGATGAGTGTGAGTCGATGGGTATCTGTGGGGAAGGGGATTGTTTGAATACGGATGGCTCTTACCTCTGTGTCTGCCCGCCGGGTTACTCTCTGCTTAACAGCGGATTGGGCTGCCAGGGTAAGAGAACTGCACCCCTCTAATGAAACTATCTGTCTGTCAAAAGAGTTACTGGTCAGCTTGTGTAAACTGAACTGAATTGCAAACTGAATTTGAAAAAACGCAAGGACATAATGGTGCTACAAGATTGGACACATGTCAGACAAAACATCTGTCCCCATTTAAAATGCTTTATACAAATCAAATTGCATTCTGAACAACTGTAAAGCACAGAATCGAACAGAGATTAGCAGCACAGCTAATCACACACACACACACACACACACACACACACACTCACACACACTCACACTCACACACACACACACACAAACACAGTCTACCAGCTAACCTGAGTGTAAAGCCTTCAAAAGACATTCAGTGATTGAGTCAAAGTGGGCAAACAGAGGACAACCCGCTGCCCTTCCCTTTCTCTTTCTCCTTCTCTCTTCAGTCTGCCGCTTTCTGTCATTAATTTTTCAGAAGAGAAAAGAATGAGGAGAAGATATTAGAAAGAGAAACTGCAATGCAGGGATGATTGATGTGAATGTTGGACAGGATGGAAGATAAAGATAAGAAATGAAAAGGGTGGGAGCGTGGTTTCACAGAAAAGAGTGTTGGGAACAGGCAGAAAGGAAGGAGAGAGCAGATAGAAACAAAAAGTGAGCCCTGAGTCCTGACTCTACCAGAGGATGATCTATGACATGAGGGAGGGTGTGAGTAAGAGAGAGAGGAGAGAGTGGTGAAGAAGCGAGAGCTATGGGTCAAACCCACTGATTTTCCTAATGAGCCATGAAGAGCTATCAAACTGTCCTCTCTTTCCAGCTGTAGATTATGGATTTTGATGTGCAGCCAATGCCTCACTATACACACACACCAAACACACACACACACAAACACACACACACAATTGTCCCTCCAACCAAATTTACACGTACCACATGTATGTATAGCATTTTTGAGAGGACAAAAAGTTTTTTAATGGACTTGGAAAACCATTACAATGTGCTACTAAACTTACTACAGCGCACATTTTCTAGTGTTAAGTTAAACACGAGAGTGTTACTTTTGGATTATATAAACACTTTTTAAATGTCAAATGTGTATTATATATCATCCCCACTCACCACCATAACTGTGATTCTGGGAGCATTCAAAAATATTCGCTAGAGTAACTGTATAATTTTTCTGTTATATAGTTATTTTTTTAAAAAACATATAAGTGTGGGTTTTAATGGAATTTACATTAACGCTGACATTAGTTCTGTTCAGCTCTAGCTGAACACTGAAAAACAAATGCATTCACTTATTTTGTGAACTGCCACTCTGTAACACAAAAGCGTGGAGTAGAAATAAGTCAGTGATGTGTTGTAATGTAAGAATGGGTGGAAGAAATGAGTCTCTGCAGAGTGACAGTGTTAACACTGGTGTGTGTAATGTAATGTTAACTACATGTGATGTTTGGTAGTGTGACTGTTTGTAGCCTGGGGTTCTCTGAGTCTGCACTTGATAAGTTTGAGAGGGTCAATTAGGGCACACAGCTACAAGTTTTACACTCTCTTGCACATTTAAAATAAACACACACACAAACATATACACAATCATGAAGACTTACTATATAACTACTGTGGCCCTGTCATCTGTACTGACACCAGATATTGCCAGTGTTGTGCAATACACACACACACACACACAAACGAACACACACACAGATACACACACACACACACACACACACACACGCACACACACACACACACACATTCTCTGCTGGCGAAGGGCCACTGAAAATATTGTGCCTTAATTATGCTATAAATCAAACACAGCCTTTCCCTGCTGATAGAACGAAAGCCAGACCAGCAGAGGACTTTTTGCTTTAGTATGTGCATGGTGTGTGTGTTTGCATGTATGTGTTTGTGTGTGTGTGTGTGTGTGTGTGTGGTTTATAAGATTCAGGGGTCAAATATACCCAGACAGGTTCAGTCCACAGGTAAACAGGAAAGCAGCAGGCTCACCTCCAGTCCCTGTGAGACTTAACTCACCTTTATATAGTTACAATATGTTGACAAAGGCGAAAGAATTCTGGCATTCAGGTGGGGATAAAAATGATAAAAGATCAGGAGTACAGGAGCGTTCAGTTATTCCTATATAATAATATACAGCAAGAGCCCAGTTTTTCACTGGTTTTATCAGTGTTTCTCTTGAGCCAGTGATGCACCTCTCTGACCCCATGTAAGTTCATTCACAGTGTGTATGAATACACTGACTGACCCATTAATTAAATGCATGTTAGAATAACACTAAGCTAATCTAACACATTCACATTCATACATTCGTCTGTGTCTTCAAGGATACACCATACACACATTCATATACATATAGGCTACATATATACATCATACACACATACACACACTCATATACGCACACATTTATGTGTGTCATCATAGATACATCATACACAGATTCATATATACACACATTCATTTGTGTCGTCATAGACACATCATACACACACTCATATATGCACACATTTATGTGTGTCATCATAGATACATCATACACACATTCATATATACCTTCATATTCACTCAACCCTTAAAGTAACCCTCACAAAAATTAATAAGGCAAGCATGGCGATTATTCATTTGATGATGCTAGTCTTTTAAAACTTTTTTTTTTAATTATTATTATTATTATTTTAGTGTATATTACGGTCCACCGCTTAGGGTTTATGTGTCTTCCACAGGCCTGTTACCTGATATGAACCACTGCTTTTCAGCTGAATTCCTATTATCAGGGGTCCGCCAAAATGACATGTTTTTCCTCCCTCTCCCAAATAATGTCCTCTTTTGTTACTGCTTCCCTGCACTGCCCATTACATATGACATCAGTTTATGTGGTTTCATGCAGTATGCTGTAATGTAACAATTATACCCTAATCCACGTTTAATCAAGCATACAGACATCATTATACATTTTTTCTAGCTCAGGTCCAAAATTTCCTTGGCCCTGAGAAATAAGCATGTATGTACATATATTTTTATTCATTATTTCCTCCATGTAATTAATGGAGAGAACTACATTATACCATAATTTGGACAGTGTGTTGAGCTCATCTGTGGAAACTGTGTTTTCACTTCACCCTTTAAGCTGAAGCTGTAATAGCCCCTAATATAACAATGTTTTACACAAGACACTAATGACTGTTGGAGACTGGTTTTCTGATGAATTTTGATTTATTTACTTAGTTAGTTATTTATGGCAGTTAGTTGGTTCATTAGTTTGTTACTTGGTTACTTAAGTACTTAGTCAGTATTCGTTAGTTGGTTGCTTGGTTACTTAGGTACTTAGTCAGTTATTATTTATTTATCTTTAAATGATATCTTTTTTTATACAACTCTAACCTACCTGCTCTGTCTCCCACTCTCTCTCTCTTTCTCGCTCTCGTGGGTTTCAGACGTGGATGAGTGTGCAGAGGGAAGTGTATGTTCTAATGGACAGTGTTTGAACACGGACGGATCATTCCAGTGTGTGTGTGAAGCAGGTTATAAGTTCTCCACTGAGAAAGAAGACTGTGAAGGTGAGGATGTGACAGTTCCCAGTGTCCCTTCTTATGTGGATGTAGAGACTATTGATGCAAGAGATACCCTTTACAGAGGGCAAGAGGCAGAAAGGAGAGAGGTTATGTATGTGTTGAATTACAAGTGTGTTTAAGAAATGGAATGTGAACTTCATGGAATAGGAATACACGTGTCTTTAATTGCTGTGTGTTTACATGCGTGGGTGCAAACCTGTATCAGATGTGTGTGTGTGTGTGTGTGTGTGTGTGTGTGTGTCTCTTTAGATTAGGATTTGTAAGGATCATAGCAGTGACCAGTGACATGTGTGTTGTATTTCTCCAGATCGGGATGAGTGTAAGGAGTATGGCAGTGATATATGTGGTACCTGGCGCTGTGAAAACACCCTGGGATCATATCGCTGTTTCATGGGCTGCCAGCCTGGATTTGACGGCAAGGAGACTGGAGAGTGTGGTGAGTAAAAACTTCTCTCTCTCTCTCTCTCTCTCTCTCTCTCTCTCTCTCTCTCTCTGTCTCCAGCTCAGTCTCTCAGTCACTTTACATTGTCTCACCATCTACCCCCCTCTATGCAACTGATACCACCATGGTACTTTCATTCAACAAACACACAAATAATCAGGGTCTTTCAGTGCAAGTGTGAGGACAGAGAGGGGCTATGGAAGTGAGATGGAAACCAAAAATGTTACAAGTTTACATGTGTGTGTGTGTGTGTGTGTGTGTGTGTGTGTGTGTGTGTGTGTGTGTGTGTTTGTGTGTGTGTGTGTGAGAGAGAGCGAGAGAGAGAGAGAGAGAGAAGAACTCTTGGCAGTACAATGAGTAAGAGCAGATGTCCAGCTTTAGGCCTCACCCTGTCAGAGACTTTGTGTCCCCTCAGTCTTAGTGCACAAATCCCCAAATGTATGAATAGAAGCAGTCTTACACTACTGAAGACTGGAGATGGTTTTGCCATGCCTTCTCCTCAAAAAGTTCCAGGGCCCTGTTCATTTAGTATGATATTTCAAGGTGTGTATCTCTCTCTTGGTCTCTCTCTTTCTCTTTACCTTAAAAAAATGTCTCATTTGCTTTATCAAAGGCAAGTTTTTCTGTTGGCATTAAAAGGCCAAATTTTGTCTTTATAGGGCCTCCAAACAGGCAGTAACAGAGAGGAAAAGGGTGAATTTTAAATTATGACCTTGGCCCACATTAGTACACAGCACTCCAGGCCTGCCGAGATACAACAATCACACCACCACATTTCAAACACTCTCACTCTCTCTCTCTCTCTCTCTCTCTCTCTCTCTGTCTGTCTGTCTTAACTGACTTACACTGGATATTATAGTCAAGGGACCCAAAATGACTGCAGAACTCAAGGGGGGTTTTGTACTTGCACTTCATCACATCCTGGAATACTAATGACTGACAGGGAGAAGGAGCACAATACAGCTCCATCAGAGATTGTCAGGAAATCTTCAATGACATAATGGAACAGTGGACAAACAACATTTAGAAAAAGAGAGATTTTTTTCTTGTATTCATGTCTACTCTGGCTCTTTGACTTTTAGTTTATTCATGTCTACTTTGTTTCTTTGACCACTTTGACTCCAGAGCTATGTATGTTAAATGAATATCAATGTTTTTATTTTAAGAATGATTTTAATTGTGTCTCACCATTGCTCCTGTGTATTCAGACAGCGAGTATAGGCTCTGACTTTCAATGGAAGCCCAGTCTTTCCCTTGCCAGAGGAGCTGTGCTCCAAAAGTGATCTCCCTCTCCCATAGAAAGCCTTACAATGGGCACTTGTTCTGCGACATTCTGGGAAGGGCAAGCAAGGTGCCTGCGTCATTCCAATAAAGCAGAGGTGGAGAGGTTTCCAGACCTCCCAATTACTTTTGGAATGTTTTCTATCCATTTACAAAAATCATCAGCTCTTTACCATGAGGTTGTGGGCAGACTGGTTGTAATTTCACTGTTTCTCAGAGAAAATATGAAGGGCGTAGTTTTGTTTTCTCAAGTAGGTCTCAAGTAGGGGTTGCAGTTGTCTTTGGCTCCGTCATTCGTTTAGTGTGCTGAAAACAAAAGGGTGTGTGATGCTAATGGTCAAATATGAGTTGTAAATTTTGCTTTGCGCACACACACACACACACACACACACACAGGGCGAGAGAGAGAGAGAGAGAGAGAGAGAGAGAGACAGAGAGAGATCCAAACCCTTGAGGGATTCCTGATATGCACATACAAACACAGATCCATCCAAAGCCTTCAGAGACTCTTCATGGAGAGACAGAGAGAGAGAGAGAGAGAGAGAGAGAGAGAGGGAGAGAGAGAGAGACCCTAAATAGCCTTGAATTAGATTGGCTGGTTGTGACATTGAAAGAAGGCCACATGTATCTGCTTTTGCTGCATTCTGGAGTCCTGTCACTGGTTATGTAACCAAAACCAGACACAACTTTAACCATGTTTAAGCTACACCACCATCACAGCTCTGATTTTCTTCCTGTCCCTGCAGTCCCAATCACACTGTTTGTCAATGGCGTTACTCTTAATGTTTCAGTGAGAAGCCATCTTTGCATGAAAAGACATGACAACATGGTCTTATTGAGTAGAATGCTTGCTTAGAAAATGCAGTTTTCCCCATTTTTCGTGAGAGAATTAATTTTGGAATTGGAAAAATAAAATAATACAGTTTTTGTTCAGTTCTTGAATTTTGCTCTGTTGAGACTTTACAGTTGGCCTGAACACTAGCACTGCTACTCAATACTAGCTCTTAATTTTTTTGACCATAACCTCACCTTGCATGATTTAACCAGAATTTCAAATCGTGCAATTTTTTAAATCCAGTCACATTTTTAGACGTTATTGTAGCCATTGGTATGGGTATGTCAGTTTACATGTATCACGCATTTACTTAGACTTCTGCCATGAAGAATCAGGACGTTAGCCAAGTCCCAACAGAAAAGATTTCTTCACTCAGTTCTGTTGGCTTAAACTCACAGGCTGATGACTTTTATTAGCACCGTGGAGGAGGCTAGTAAAACACTTCAAGACAAAGTGGAACACATGCTAGAGATTCTCTTCTATGCTTTTTATTCCCATTTTACATGGTCAGTCTTCTAAAACCCCCATTCAGAGACTATATATTCCATGCTCTGAGTTCACTCATAAATGCCCATGTCAATAACCATAAACAAATGTCATCTGCCCAGCGTTTCAGGTTTTGCTTTGGGTCTGTGCATACACAGATGTTTTTGACATGCTTTTTAAGTTGGAATTGTTTGTCAGTAATCATTACTAATCTTTGTTTACATATTTTCAGGTATTTTCTCCATATCAGCATTACTCATCTAGATATTTTCATTTTTCTCTATTTTAAATTAGATTAGCATTTCCTATTTAATGTGATATGTAATAATTTGAACCTTAAGGTGGACTTGGCAGTCTCACTGTCAATTCCTTACCAAAGGTCCAAAGGTGTACACCCAAAAGTAACAGGCAACATTCTACTCATTTGCACTTTTTTTGTGAGATGAATGTCTTTTTTTTTTCTAAATACACCTATGTGCATGTGCTTATTGGTTTAACATAATAGTTAAGTTCATTTGAAAACTCACTGTATTCACTGAATCTCCTGATGTTAACTGTGAGTCTTAACTTTAGGACACGACAAAGATTTAAAGCAGTTTTTCAAGGTTAGCTAAGTATTGAAATGTTCACCAAATATACCCAAAGCTAAGTGTTTTAAATGATTTTGTGCTACACATTAATGTAGTGGTATTGTGACTGTATTGTGAAGGTTTTGAAACTGGTTGCCAGATTTTATAAAACACTCCTCATAGTCCTCCTGATTAGTTAGTGAAAAGGGTCAAAATTCCCCCGAGGATAAGATAAGTGGGTGTTAAAGCAGTGTTGTACACTTCAGTGGGGGATACGTGTGGCTCGGTTTTAAACCGCTGTTCTTTTTGACCTCAAAGATCATTTGAGCATCGAGATTTCTGTTACTATAAGATCACTGAAAATTGCAGAGCGCAGATATAAGTCTGTGGTTAAAAACGACCCTGCAGAGGGTAGTTAGGACATTAGGTAATACTTCTCCTACACGTCTCTGAATGCTTGAGAGAAGCAGAGCTCATATTCCTGTGACACAAATGACAACTGACTGTGGGTTTTATGATAAATTGGGTATGTATGCTGCTGATTTTTTTTTTTTGTTTTTTGGGTGGTTTTTTTTTTTTTTTTGGTTTTGTTTTGTTTTGTTTTTTGCCAAGTCATAGATGTATTACTCATTTGGGCCCCAACTGCAGTTTTGAATGATGGGGGAAAAGAGCACTGTGGCAGCTCTAAAGAAAAATGAACCGACTACAAAACATTCCCAGAACGGCTCCTTTTCTTAAGACAAACTACATTTCATGGAGCTTTCTGAGATTCTACATTTTCATGTTAGGCATCCAGTGACCTGCGGGTGAGTCCGTGGTCCTAATAGGCTTACATTGATGGATAATCAGACACAGTTCT
This sequence comes from Chanos chanos, assembly GCF_902362185.1. Classification (NCBI taxonomy): domain Eukaryota; kingdom Metazoa; phylum Chordata; class Actinopteri; order Gonorynchiformes; family Chanidae; genus Chanos; species Chanos chanos. The sequence goes on from NC_044495.1 coordinate 14,286,658, forward strand.
GGTCGGGAGTTTTCTCAGAAGATTGTTTTCCCTGCCACATGGAGCAAAAAGAAAATTTCTGGCTAATTTTTCTCCTTCCCAAACATCTCTTAAGTGGCCTAAGCCTTAGTCGAGGGCCCTAAACTGTTATATAATCTGACCTCCCAGGGCCACCAAGTGAGTAAGAAGTCAGTTCCCACTGCACTGAATGCATGCTAGAATCTGAAGCGTTCCAGATACACCCTGCACTGTAACACATGTTCATACACACACATGCACAGACAGCCATCAGAGCCTGCTCAGTTGACCTGATCAGGTCTAATAATGGCTCTTGTAAAGCCACAAACAGTCATTTTTTTGTTTCTAGCTTCCTTACTGATATCAAACCAATGTAGTCATATTGTTCAGCAAAAGAATTTTATTTACATTTTTTCATACCAAGATAAACCGAGAACATACACATAACATATGCAACTGGTACAAGAGAGATTTAACAATAGTAAAAAATAATAGATGATCAAACAGTACGATTAGTAACAGAGAACAAAAAAAATGAAAAACAATTACATTATCT